>NW_026895467.1:0-15788 GCF_033153095.1 Gastrolobium bilobum
TCTCCCCACCAAATTTTGAAGTTTGTCCTCAAACTTCGCCTTACCATCCTAAAATTTTTCTAAGTCTAATACTTAGCATCGTGATAACATACTCTCACACATACTTCCTATTCAGACTTCGATCTTATTAATTAAAATCATAACAAAATCCCACATTAATAAGCTTGCAAGAACTTTAATAGCCAAACCCACACACCTTACATCTAACATTTCAGTAAAAAGAATCTTCATCAAATCACAAAATTTCTATCCGATTATTTACTCATATCATGTTAATGGTACCTCTCATATAGTTCGTCAAAACACCCATATGAGGAAACTTCCTCGAGCTTGCCGCTGTCCTAGGTACCTCAGATGTAATTGATTTCATTGATCAGGGTATCCATTAATAATAATACGAGCATTTTAATTATTGGTACACGAAGAACATCTCAATACAAGCATTACATAACTCACCAAAATATACAAAGTCTTAATAAGGTGCATTCTTAATAGTCATGTTAAAAGTTCCTAGTTATAATGGAATTAATCTACAATGAGAAAACAAAATCCTATACTTGTACAACAACAATTCGGAGCTATTCATGCTGTTTTAAATAAAAGAATGATTTATTTTGGAATTAATCCTTTAACAGAAAAGTGTCACGTTCAGTTTCCAAACCAAAAAAATTTCGGTGAAACAGAAACATATAGTAGATGGGCACAGTTCAAGGTTCGACATTTCAAAATTAAATTTTCCTTTAAATCCAATTACAGTTCAACACCATGACAAATACTAAGCACCATCAAGTCATTTATTTTATATTATAAATAAAGCATACAAAATTAATCCAAACAATCTACATGCCAAATACAAAGCATTTTGTCAAAACATATTATCTTTCAGTCCTCTTTAGTCAGTCTAAAAAGGCCAAAATAATTTCAAGTGCTAATAGAACTACTTACCCATATGTCCACTTAAGTCAAGAACCACCTAACACTCTGCTTAACAGTTCCAAATTAAAATGCATCAAATAAAAACACTGATCTAACAGCAAGGATTCATATTAATTTTATTTCTATGGTTTGCATACACATGCAATAAGATCAAGAGAATGGCTGATCCTAGGATTTATTATAGAGTAAAAATTTCTTCCCATAGTGTGTGCTACTTCATTATCTTCTCTCTATAATTTGATCCTATCTTACATATATTAACATGTAAACATTAGATGACTTCATTTATCTCATTCAAAGGAATTACCGACTCAGCTTTGACCGTCCAAAACAGAATAACACAACACATTAAAAGTTTAACGAAATGGTTATGAACAAGTATGTGAAGGTTTCCAAACAAAAATGGGGACAAGACATATTATACCCAGTCCAAGAAGAAAAGAAAAAAAAATACCCATATAGTCAATGACACACTGAATACTTAATGGTAGAAGTAATCACCTTTCAACATCATAAGACATACCAATGAAAGCATGAAGTAAAGGGATTCAAAAACAGCCAACATCAACAACCATAGACTCATTGATAAAATGGAGTGATCGACATAGTGATGGGTTCAATTAAGACTATGCACCAAAAAAAAAGTTTACGGTTAATTGATTAGTATGTGATGACGACATAATGATAGATTCAAATAACGTCAGACCTAATTGTAAACACGGTTTGATTAAGGCCAGTTGACACCCAAGATAAACAAAAATGTAATTTATATCGCATGCAAGCTACAACATAGTACCATATACGTCAATCAAACTTATGTAACTCAGGTTCTGAATATGATTTTATATTGTTCCTATGTCAAGCTTTCTATATACCAACTACATCCACGGTATATAGAAAATAATTCACAGCTACACAAAATTCTTATAAGTTTAAGCATTCTTGGTGAAATTTTGAAACTTAGTCTACACAATACAATTGCATCCACTTACACCAGTATCGCTTTAACATTCTCAATCAAACCCTTTTCATCTGCACAACCGTACCTATGTATTATTCTTTCAAAGAGAAAATTAAGCAAGCAAGAGTTTCAATTACATGCATTCTGTTTTTGCAAGTACCTGGTATTAATTAGAATTTTCAAATATTTAATTCTATCAACACAAGAAAGTCTACCAATATAATCAAAGATCGTTCTTAGACATGTCTGAAATAATCATAAGATACCAACCGAATCAATGCATGCTATTCAAATTGACAAACATTACACACATAATACGTAGAGGGATAAAATCAATTGCACTCATACACACCACCTCTTAATTCACGGTTTCATCCTTAGAATTAATGACTAAACTTTCTCAAGAATGATGTCTAGTGCCACTTCACCATTGGAAGGTTTATAGGAAAGTAAACTCACTAGTTAAACTTTATCTAGTTCACTCTATTTCCTAGGAGCATGAATTAATTTTACTTATACAAGTGTTCCATCCCTAGCTAAAGTGGTTGAATCACGATTTTCAAGTGGAGATAACAAGTCCACACAAACCTAGATAACTTCATCCTAACTCTATGCTACGATATACATGTGAGGATATAAATTAAGAAACAATTATGCAACAAAGTCATCATACCCGAATTGTTAAAACAGAACCCATAATAAATCTGAATTCAGCCAACAATTTCTATCCTCCCAACTAGGTACTACAACAGGCACGTAAATATTTATATATGTACCAAAGAATTAGTTTGTATCAACAATCATCCTAATTGAATTGTTAAAGCAAGAATCATGACAAATCCAATTTCGATAATTAAGGTTATATCCAAGTCCAACGACTTATTATCCTTCATGACTTCAAATATTACAACACCTAGGTAATGCATAAATCAGATTGGACATATGCAACGACCATCCTTAATTAAAGAGACTTATTATCATATGTAATTTTCATAATTACGTCACTGCTACCATTCTTGGACATATTAACTACTTACGCAAAACAGAATTAGTGGAGAGTAACGATTTCTACTATTCAATTATACAAACAGCCATGCCATGCAAGAAAATGTCATAATTCACTGAGGCAATTATTTAACAGCAATAATTCTGCACGGTTCAAAGCATCACTTCATTGAACATTATCTCAAACATAGATAGAAATATAACCTTACAAAATTCATAGAGAACAGGATTGACAATTAGCTATTAATGCAAGCAGCAATTTAATATTTTGCACAACATTCTGATACAAGTATATCCCGGAATAACCATGATTGTGCACACACACCCTACACGTCAGTGAGTTGATCAGGCTCACCTCCTAGCATTGAGGTGTGCATAACCATGTTCAACACCGGACACCATAAGTACCCTTACGCACAAGGAATAAGGCAACAACAACTAGCAAGCAATTCAATAGTCATATTCCAATATCAGCAGTGAACAATGTGCTTCTAACACGCAACAAAACAACCAATTCATAGTTAAATACAAACAGTAAAAATTCAGTAACTATACCAACAACCAACATACTCAAACAACAGTCATACAACAACCAGGCACAAACAGCAAGCATTTCATCAAATACAGACACCTAGAATCAAAACTGCTATGATACCAATTAGTGTAACACCCTCTCTTGTAGGCCTCCAAGAGAGTTGTTTGCTAAGCGGAATTAGAGTTCTTTAATAGTATTTTAGAGACTGAAAAAAATTGCTTTTACGTTGCCAATTAAAACTAAAGAGGGGATCTGGTTAATTACAAAAATCAGAGTACGCAAAATTTCTTAACTTACTGAAAATATAAATTTCCGGATAGACCTTGCTGTCTTTAAAAATTCGTACAAAATCCAGTTCAACGATTCAAAAAATATTCTTTGTGATATGGAAACTAGACATCTGGGGCTTCACGTTCATATAAAATAATAGTGATTTGGAGTTCGTTCGCCCCTCGAAACATAACTCGCAAAATAAGAGATAAAACAGTGAAAATATCACAAACGTCCTGGCTGGAAAAATTTCATAATAAATCGAGCTTTCAGAATTTCTTTGCAAGGTTTATATATAATGAAACTAAACACCTGGGGCTACGCGTGCATATAAATTATAAGAAAATCGGAGGTCCTTAGCCCCAGTACGACAACTTACAAAGTGCTCGCAAAGACTTTTCAAAACTTAGCATTTAAATAACATGTCAAAATCCTTTTCGCAAACGTTTCAACATCTGTTTCCAAAATACTTGCTGGTCATAAAATCGTAATGCAATAATAAAATCATAGTTCACAGTAATAAAAGCTTCTCAATTCCATAAAATATCACATCAATAGCAGCATGCCCAAAACAGTAGAAGCCAACAGCAAATATCCAAGTCCTCAAATGTAACAGCCCGTTACGTACCGGTATTGTTAACATTAATTATGATATTAAGCGCAGTTACAATCACAGCAGTTCATTTAAAAAAACGAGAATAAATTTTTTCCGACTATTACGCGAGCATTTAAATCATAAAAAGCGTAATAATTAAAAGCTGTGACTGTAACCGTAAACTCTTGCGGAAGACTTATTTCAACTATTTTTATAACTTACATCATTTATTATGAGTTACTAAGGAGTTCCCATAAACTCACTTAGCCTATTTCCAACTTTACATTTTTACCAATTCGAACATGTTTCACTCTAAATTTTTCTGCGACCAAACCGATTGCAACCAACCCTTCTTCTCAGATTATATTTTTTTATTACTTAATTCCCTTTTTAACAAGCTATCATACGCTCAATTCGGAGCTCATTTGCTCCGGTTATCGCCGTTTGAAGTTGGATAAGCAATTAGCCCAAACAACCCCAAAAACAGCTCCAAACCACTCACATTGCTCGAATTACTGCACTCAATCCACTCAACCATTTGCTCTCAAATTTTTATCCTACAAACTAGACATCTAAAAATTCATTTTGATATATCACACGCTTAATTTGGCGGAGAAACGAAGCGGGAATTAATTTCCCAAATCCGGTCCAGAATCTGCCTCAGGTGCAGGGGCACATGGGCAGTCCGTGTTTATCTATTTTTTTCAGGCCGAAGATCAACCCAGAATTTCCTCAAATTTTGACACAAGGTATAGGACATCTCAACCTTCAAAATGGCGTATAGCACGTCCCTAGGGGACTTCTATGGAGGGAGATATACTCTCCCTAAGTTTGCCTAAAATCTGCCAATTCTACAGAAAATTCGCCAGAGTTTCCTTTGTTTTTCCAATAATCCCAAATTTGTAAAAGATCATTTAAACCTCAAATGTACCTAATAAACACATGATAATACAGTAATAATCCAATGGGTGGCACACACAAGGACCAACAACGCCTTGGGGCACTTACAACCCAATCCAGTTTATAGTTATTAAACATAGAGTCCATATTAATCATTCTTAAGTAGTTGCAATCACTAACACCTTTTTCATGCATATTTCCATCATACATATTATCATAACCTAAAATAGGCCTAAGGCCCTTCCATCATAATTAGACATGCATCAATACTATTACAATATGGCTTTACAAATTACAACTTGAAACTAAAACTTCAAATTACATTCTTCTAAAATTTCAACTTAATTTAAAAGACAACATAACCAAATACATCACTACTAGACTTAGGCAAAATGGCATGAACAAGATGCTAATGAAGCTACTAATAAATACAAATGACATGTTCATGCCCTAAGTCTAGCCTAGGCCACACGGCCAACAAAATGCAAAATAAGAAACGCTCCATCGCTCACTCTGCGGGCCTCTTGCCCGAGGCTCCTGCTCCACTGCTACCTCCTGAAATAAATGCCCCGAGACGGGGTGAGATATACGAATATATCTCAGTAACCAAGAGGTTCTGGAGAAAACTCCACCCAATGGTTCACTTCGATGCATATCAATAGAATACAACAACCACTTTGAAAACGGGATATAGCAAGGGATTTAGAGAATGGGGAATATAAAGAAAACAAAATACGACGATACGGGATGGTAACCCCAATTCCACGTACGCCCTCGGCATATATAAGCCTATGGGTATCATCCAAGGTGTGTTCACAGAAACCACAACCATGATGCCCAAACCAACCAAAACGCCAAAGACATTCCTAGTGTGCTCCTACCCGGATCACACACCATGACCGCAGTCAACTGGAACTCCCTCCTGGAGACCTATCCAGCGGAAGTCCGAAAATGCCCGAAGGCTAATAAAACTGTCTACTGGCCAGAGACTCGGTACTGCAGTACCCATAGCAATAATGCATGCATGCTCATGTGTTCTATACTATTCATACACACTTCCTACCGTTGCCATCAACTGGCAAGGTGGAACAGAAAAGGGGAACAAGCCCCAGTACCAAGAGGTTACCTTAAATCGTGTTTCCACAAGCTCCGCAGCAGCTTATCCCTCAACTCGGTACACAGCGGAATGCCTACACAGAGGACATTCCCAATCACTCTCAGTTCAACCCATACATGTTAATTTATAATTACACATGCAATGAACCAATTTCTTACCTCAATCCACTTGGTCCCGGACCAAGGGCAATTCACTGATTCAAGATTCGGGATTCAGGTCGACGTACGGCAACCTATACAATAATGTACATCCATCAGCACTCGTCAAATAGTATCAAAACGCAAAAACACAAAAATCCTCCCCATCCTCCCTTGATGGTTCGGCCATTGTAGTGTAAATGTGAGATTTATTTTTCTAAATTTTCTTTCTCATTTTATAACACTCCCTTAGGTTGTTTAGAGGCAAGTTCAATCGTCGTTTTTCCGTTTTCCGACATTTACGCATCGTTTTGCGAAATATTTCATTCTGGGCTCATTTAGGTCTCTAACACAATTCATTTTTTTCCATTGATTCAAACACTCTCCAAGCACAACACAACCCATCTAAGCACCATATAACTACACAAATCATCATCCAAATCATTTTTCAACATCAATTCCTCAATCTTTCCTCAAAGAATCGAATTTTACCCTATGGCATTCCAAGGAATTTCCATACAACTTTAATCATTCCACACCTCATACAATCCTATTATATCAACATACAATCATACAACAACTCATCAATCCAATCCTAACACATTTTCAAAACTCAAAGTCTTGACAACCTCAAAATTTTCTAAGTTAAAAATTTACATTTTTCATCAATAATTTTTTATTGCATTTATGGCTACTACACATCATTCTAAGACACATTCATGTACAAACATTTTCCAATTGAGCTCTCTAAACACATCAATCCAACAAGCCCTCTTTAGGGTTCATAAATTCAACCACAAAATTAAACCATTGGAACACAAGGAAACTCACCCAAAAGCTTGGCACAAGGCTCCTCCTAAACATACTCCACCATTGGAGCATCAATCAACACCATTTTCACAAATCTAAAGGAAAGGGCCGCAGCTTTGGGGAGGGTTTTTCTCAAAATCTAGTGGCTTTCAAGGCTTGGGAGTACCACCAATGGATTTAGAAGGCCATTTCCATCAAATTTCAAGACAAGAATCAATGGATTTGGTGAAGAAATGGCTAAGTTATGGTGAAATGAAATCTTGGAGGTGAAGGGCTATGGTGGCTGCGGGTTTGAGCAAGAAGAGGGAGGAAAGTGATGCATGAATAGTGCCAAGCACATGTGGCTTAAGTCACTTAAGTGGGGTGGGTCCCACCGCCACCTCACGCGATTTAAAACTAATCCGAATTTTCCTCCGATTCCACTAAACGTCCGTAAATTCACAACCTATTTAGAAACTCAAATTTTTAACATTAACTATTCCCCTTTAATTAGGCTTGACCAGATGAATTAAGAGTCCTCCATTCGTTCGGAGAAAACACTGTTTTAAGCTATTACGCGCGCCATTGGCACGCTTCCCCAAACTGTCTTAATTTCATCGAATATTATAAGAAATCATATTTCCTAACTCATTAGACCATTTTTAACTCATATTTGAAACCTAGAGCTCAAAATTCAACTGGCACGTTTTACGGCGCAATCGTAACGCGGTATTTTTACCCGCGAAAAACACTATTCACTGATTTTTCTGAAACTTGCTTGTCCACTCTTTTTTTCGTTCTGAACCCATTTCCAGGGTTATTTTTACCATCTGAGACCTTCTACTCAATTTTTATCTTCCTAGGGTTGCGTGTTGGCTAATTACCGTTTTGCCCTTTCTTTGTATTTTGGCCTAATCTTTAGGATTTTCACTAATTCATCACTTGATTGCTCACTTAATATTTTAATTACTTGATTTAAAATTGTGAGGTGTTATATCAAAAGCTTTTACGTCCTCCTGCCATTTTGTAAAAATAGCAGCCCCAAAGGGGTGAGAGAAAATCCCAGTAGTGTGGCAACAAAACCATAATGCAACAATATTAACTAGGCACAAAATCATAAATAGTCACTTCAAACATTTAATCCTTTTCATCATATATTATAACGCGTATATAACGCCCTTTTTCCTTTACGCTCATAGCACCGTCGTGCGCGTAGCATCACAGTGGGTATTCCTAATGGCTCCCATGAAGGTGAATCCCACTGTGGAACCTATGCGGACTGAAGCCAAGTGTCCCCTCTCCTGGTACCAGGCATGCCTATATGATGCATGCACAGTCACATGTCCTCAATACAAATATATATATATTCAAGATGTCATGAATCAAGTATACATGCCATGTTATGCAATCGCATCCAACAGAAAAATGTATTATGATGTAAAATGCATGCATATTTCATATCATCCTTTCATATTCTTACCATTGGCTCATCATCATCGTAACATACATAGAACAAATGTGAGCAACACATCACAATTCCATACACTGGCCAATAGTCACAGAAGGTAATACCGCCTACACATACATTGGGTCCAAGCAACAATCAACAACACCAAAATTCAGCTCACTCAATAAGAATTATGTGCACCTAAAACACATGTGGTACAAGTCAGAATTACAACCCAAAATTTCTTATACGTTACAAGACATTTTCATTCCCCTGTACCCCTTATTCCTATTCGGTTTGCATGGTTCTTTCCCCAACAAAATTCTGGCTTCAAATAATTTTTATCAACTCATAAACAGTGGAACGAATCTGACATTTTTTTTTAAAAGGGTGTACACATATATGAGTTCGGCTCTCTTAGCAAGGAAAAGGGCGATCAAGGTTTTGCTTAAATAATTAATTCACTAAGTTTAGTGTGTGTTAAAGGGCCATTACACCTGCTGCCTAGTTGAATTTGGCGTGAGCCACACACATTAGCCACTTTCCATTATCTCCACACAGTAGTAAATCTTACAAGGGAGGCCATATTTCATGCTAAAAATCATACCTTGGGCGTGTGACCTCAAGACCCAATCCATTCCAACTTGACAAAATAATAGGATGAAATTGACACAAATCTACCCTTTAAAATACACGAGAAAAATCCGGATTGTGGCCAGAGCTAATGGCACATAAATTTGTCCAAGTACAACAATATTGTCTACCAAGTGGGAGCGTGATTGGCAAGTTCTATAACAGGCTGAGCCTACAATTTCAATTAAAGCCAGGTTTAGCTAAGTTCTCCAATTCAAGAGCTGGTCTATCCCCATTAAGGAGACTATTATCCAAGTTTAAAGAATTCAGTTTATGCTCACATGAGTTAATTCCTAGAGCATACTCAAAGGTACCGGATTGAACATAGACATGACCAAAATAGTTATCATCCTACATGCATGGGGCCGAACCATGAAACAGGGAATGAGAATAACTACCCAATAATTTCCCTTAAAATACTTATGAGGACCGAACAAAGGGGTGAAGGATAATGTTGAGATTTGGGACATTACCTCTTGTCAAATACACACACTAGCCAAATCGATTAGGAGACAACAGCCTCTCCCCCCCAAGAGCTCCAACATCGAGCTCCTTACACCTCCTTAAGGTAAACTCCAAACCGAACAAGGCAAAGGGAAGAATGAGTTTATACTAAAATCTGGAAATCTAAAGAAATTCCACAACCATCGAAGAGAGGATTGGAAGAGCAAGACAAAGGAAAAACACCACACCTCCTTGCTGCGGTTGTTTCGGCTGGTCAAATGGGCAAGAGGTGGCTGTGAACTTAGACTTGATTCTGTTTGCAGGAGAAATTCTCCTCAGCCGAAAGTGGTGGAATGGAACAAAGAGATAACCAAGAATTTTCTTCGCCCCTCTAGATATACCTTCAGCCGAACAGAAGAAGAATGGTAGTAGAAGCTAGATGATTGCCCTTGTGTAGGTACAGGTCACGGTTAAGGAGAGGGTGATGAAAGGAGAAGATGCATGCAATTTTCTCTTAGATGCTCACTCTCTATTCGCTCACGGTTAAGAGGGAGAAACGGGCCAAGCTTTTGTTTCTCATTTCACCACATATATCCAGCTTATGTTTTCATTCATACAGCGCCACTTGAGGAAGAAAGTAGAGGCTGGAAGCTGTTTGACATACTAGTACAGTCCAAACTTGCCTTGTCTTTCTCCTACACATGCGCACGGCTAAGGGTGAGGGGTGTATGAGATTTTCGACCAATGAGCTTTCAAGCAGGCTAGTCACTTTTCTTTTCATTGGGCAGGGCTTACAAATCTGACTTGCTTAGTTTAATTATACACTCAATCAAACTTTGCCCTTATCTTATGCGTACAAGAGAAGGAAGTGGTGAGGCAATGTGGGGTGTGGCTTACCATCCAATGAGAGCACATGCATTCTGATGCATGTTTTCTTCCTTGATTCAGCGCACAAGAGGTGTAAGGTAGAGGGGGATTTCTGCCCAATAAGAGCGCATGCAAGCTGCCAACCACACTCTCATTGGCTGCATGTCCTAATACTGAATGGGGTTGCCTAGTGTCACAAGTGTGCAGATTTCTTTCTTTAAGTGATGCCCTAAGCGCACATGTGGCTGAATGAGAATAGAAAGGTTTCCATGTGTGTATCACTCACCAATTAAGGACAACTTGGTAGGAATTTTAGGATGACATTAGGATATGTACGAGCTTGGCTGAACCTAACATACTCCCTAACATCCCCTTGGGGCCGTCGGCCATGAGACATTCAAGGGCCCAAAACTTTGTCCAAAGTTTTCCTACTCAATATTATTTAAGCCCTATTATATTATGTACTCTAATATAATACCTTAGGGTTTATTATTTTGTTACAGTAAAATTAATTACATACATTAATAATAAATACTTCCAATAATTCTTATAACAATTACACCTTCTGTGTTTCAATCAAATTAAATATACACTCATGACTAGGATGTCTCATACTTAAAATTAAATATTTGTTTTTCATTGGAATATGAATTGGTTCCATAATTTAATTTAATTCCATCCTAGCATATACCAGCGCATAATTCTGAACTAAATGTCCTACACCTTCCTAATCGTACTTAAAATAAGGTTCTGGTTAGACGGGATGTTACATCATGTACAAATCATACAATGTTTATTTAATTTTGTGCCCAAAAAGCATTTTCAACTTACAATAAAAAATGAAATAAAATATTTAGAGACGCTGAACAGTTTTACATTTTGTGGGAGTGACAAGAATACTTGCATGAAATAAGACATTCATTTAGTGGAAGAATATTCAGTAAATTTCTGAAAAAGAAAAATGAGAAAAATTCACAGTCAGTAAATTGATGGAAATGGTACCTAATATATAGAAATGATGCATCATAAATTGATGGAAATTCAAAGAAGCATAATCTGAAACATTTTCTGGGAAAGTAGACCAGTTTTGAAAACTTTGAGGCCATCAAGATTCAAGGGTCTAGACCATTAAAAACATATTCCCTGGTCTGTGTATATGCTTCATCTGAGACTAAACCTATCTGCTATCCATGGTAAATTTCTTAGAGAGGCCAACTTCTTGCCTTAGCAAGGCCCAGTGTGGGATTGGAGTCAGATCGAATCATGGCGTTTGGACTGGTAGGGGTAAGCGCTCAATCCAGCAAAATCTAGATTCTCACTAAAATGATTAAGCTTGCATGTCTGTAATGGATACTTTAAAGTTGATCAGTAGGATCACAGCAAATGATTTGATATTTCTCTGTAAATCTTACAAAAAAAATTTAACCAAAGCTTATACAATTTGTTCTGTTTGGATGACAGACATTTCTAGTTTAAGGACTAGTGTGTTTATGTTGAAACGATTACTCTCTCTAAAGTATTTATGAATAAGATAACTTGAGATGGCAAATCACTGTACGCAACTGATAACAGCGTTAGCCAATGGGGTGATGTGTATGCACAATGACAGCTTATAAAGAGAGATTAGGTCATACCTGTAGGCTTTATTTCCTATTTATAGAGTTTACCTGTAAGTATAAGAATTCTAGGCCTTTAATAATCTCTGGGCCGATGTTCCATCATATTGTTTTCATGTGGTTGCCCTTTATTTGGCCTTTAGATATATAGGCCTCGTATAGGTTCATAACACAGTCAAATTTCTTGATGATGAAGCTTTTTATGGGTAAGAATACTCCACTAAACATTTTTTCATGAACTTAGGTGTATGACCAAGCAAATGGAGATGATTTAAATACCTCTAGAGTTCTAATTTCCACCATAATTGCTATAGGTAACGTCAAAGGAAAGTCTCCATAATATAGCTACAAATTATGAGAGTTAAGGTTGACCTTTGAGTACACATGTTATTCGTGTTGTGCTATGTCGTGTTAACCCACCTAATAAGCAAGACATTTTGAGATTGATTGATTATTCGTATTGTGTTAACTCGCAAAATTAAGGGATCATGTTCGTGTCAAAGGTCTTGACATGAATCTTTATTCGTATCATGTTTGGGTTAAGTGAGAAGCTAGAATTTATCATTTTGACAAACATCATGCCATAAAGTTAGGACTGTAAGGGAATTTCTAGTGAATGATATTATGGCCATTTGTTATCCATTCTTGTTACTGATCCTTTTCTATTTTCAACAGATATCCAAGTTTGTGGAAAAGAATGAGATGATTGTTTTCATTCATTGGGAGTTCTTCGTGTGAGTTTAGGATGCTGTGTATCTTTCACTAATCATACAGTTTCTGCTTCATGAGATCAAGGAATCATTTTATACTGCCACTAGATCTCTAAGATATAACCCTGAAAATAAAGCAATTCTCATTCGTTTAGCTTAATAATATTCTAATTTCTGACAATTATGTATCTTCTGCCACATTTTTCTACTTTTACTTATAACTTTCTGAACAGGATTCTTGACAAATATGCATTCTTGAAACAGATTAATTCAAACAAAAAAAAAATATGGTTTACTTAAAAGACCATGAATCTTATGATTTGAACTAAACATGTACCTCATTCTTCCAAATCTATCTTATTGCAACTCTAAGCAGCTGATCCTCTTTATTAATTTGAAGTTGTGAAAGTATAGAATTCAGGTGTTCCATTTTATATCAAAGAAAAAATGGTTCCCTATTCACTTTATAATCTTTAGAATTATTGACAAGTCATAAGAACTGTCTTCCTTAACGATTAATTCAGATATTTTTCTCAGTTATGTTTCTCACTACAGTTAAAACAAGGAAATTATTTGAAGGTAGAAATTCATGGCATTCTGGATGGTGGGGACTGAAGTTTGTTTTATTGTTTGTATCAATGGCACTCCCATTCTTCTTCCCTTCAGTGATTGTTCAAATATATGGTAGGTTTCTATTTTTTCATAATTTTGACAATTGCACAGTTGTAAAAAATAGAAAGATTGATGAAACAAATCCTTTTTCCCACAATGCACTAGGATCTTAGTTATAGTTGGTCATCTGTAGTTTGAGATATGGATTTTAAATAACTACTTGGGTTAGAAAAAAGGAGAAGTTCTTGTACATTCATTTATTTGGAAAAACAGTCAATCTTCCAACAATCTGAACAAGAACTTGTCCTCTTCTAGCATTCAAATAGTTCTGTGAGTAGTACACTTATTTTTCATTCATTGAACACAAAAATCCATTGTTTCTTTCCCTTTTCTTATGTATCATTGAATAAGAACCATACCACACCTATGATCTTGCAGGTGAGATTGCTCGCATTGGTGCAGGGTAAGCTTCAGATCCTTCACTTCTTCCTTTTTTTTTATATTTGTCAATATTTTTACACATGGTATCAACTATCAAGTCTTGAACTGTGTACTTACATATGTAGTGTAAAAATAGTATTTGCAACTTCCTCTCAACTTGGTTAGTGTTAGAGAATAATGTAAACCTTAAAAAAAACCTTCACCTAACACTTTAAGGTTTTCGGTTGAATTCGTTATATACATGGTATCAGAGCTTCAGTGACCATAAGGTCACGAGTTCGATCCTCACCGCCCCTAACTTGTGGAATTAAATAAAAAGCATAAAAGGTAAACCAAAAATTGGGCATGTGCAATATCCACGTTTCAAGCCCAAAGGGCTCTTGCGTGAGGGGATGTGTTAGAGAATAATATAAACCATTAAAAAAGCCTTCACCTAACACCTTAAGGTTTTGGGTTGAATTGGTTCTTTACAATTAGCTTGTTCAAGTACCATTTGAAAGGCATATTGTTAATCTTAGGACATGAAAGCTATAGATAATATTTCCAGGCTTTATTCATGTTTGATTGGAGCCTTGGAACAATGGTAAGGTTGCTCCTTGTGAACAAAAAAATCTCTTTGCAAAAATATAGGGTAGGGCCAAAAATGCAAAGGTTTCATTGAATTCGGGAACAAAGAGAGTACCATATCGTACTTTTCAAGCTAATGAGCCAAATAGTGGACAAGTTACGGGTTCAGCCACTTCTTTTGCATCCAACGCTGTATCAACAACAGCTAATACATCTTCAGTAGGGCCAAAAATTCCATTCAGAAAATTGTCGAATGAGGAAATGAGCCGTAAGAGGGAGTTGGGTTTGTGTTTCACTTGTGATGACAAATGGACCTCTAAACATAGGTGTCCGAGTAAAATGCTACTCATGGTGGGTGAAGATTTAGATGAAGATGGGGAAGAGGAAGACAATATTGTTTGGAATTCACAAAGTTTGGTGAAGGAGGATGTAGCCTTACATTCCTTATCAGAAGGATCATTCAATAAGGCTTTCAGATTTGTAGCTCACATACATGGGAGAGAGATACCTATTCTGGTAGATACTGGAAGCACGCATAATTTTGTCAAAACAGAATTAGTCATTGAGTTGGGGTTACATATGACTCGTATTAAAAGAATGAGTATTCCTTGGCAATGGGGAATTTATGTTGTGTGACCATAAATGCAGCAAGGTACACATGTGGATACAAGGAGGGGAGTTTATAGTCGATTTATGGGTGTTGAACCTTGAGAAGCTGGAAATGATTTTGGGAATATGCTGGTTGGAGCAATTATGAAGGGTGACACATGATTACAATCAAATGGCAATGGAATTCAAATGGAAGGACAAAGAAATTCAACTGACAGCTCTAAAAACAAAGGAGGACAAGGAATTGATCCAGAATGGCCAAGCTGAGTGTTGGGAAATGCAACATGAGCAACCACCATCAACTACCATTGAGGTCAGTGCAGACTTATTACTTTTAAAGTCTTCTGTTATTGAGTTGTTGTGGCACATTCTTTTGCAATACCAATTTGTATTTACTATTCCGCAATTCATTTAGAGCAGGGAGTGAAGCCAGTCAATGTGAGACCATATCGATATGGGCATCACCAAAAAGAGGAAATTGAAAAAAAAGTTTCTGATTTACTCGAATCTGGATTCATTAAGCCAAGCAACAGTCCTTACTCCTCCCCAATCCTCCTAGTAAAGAAGCAAGACAAGTCATGGCGCATGTGTGTTGAT